>NC_042616.1:540268858-540271169 GCF_901001135.1 Rhinatrema bivittatum | reverse complement strand
GACATGATTGAAGTTTACAAAATCATGGGGACATTTCATAAATCTAACAATCAGCAGATTTAAAAGAAATAGTAGAAAGTTCTTTGTCCCTCAGCACACAATCAGGCTATGAAATCTATTGCCAGAGGACGTGGTCAAGGTGCTAGCACAGCAGAGGGTTTAAGAGGGGTTTGGAAAAGTTCCTAGAGAAAAAAGTCCATAACACATTATTAGTTAGGAAGAATAAGGAAAACTATTGCTACACCTGGAGTGAGTAACAGGAAAAGATCTATTTTACAGGACCTGCCAGGTTCTTGCTACTGGATTAGCCACTGTTAGAGACAGGATCCTGGACTCATGGAATTTGGTCTGAGCCAGTTGGCAATTCTTATGTTCTTATGTCATATTCTTATGCACTTATGAGTAAACTATTTGCCCACCTGGTCCTCACAAAAATAGCAAGAAGCTTCCTTGGGCTTACCATGCACTCCCACTGCCAGAGTCAGCAAGAAACCCAAGGCCATTCCCCCACCCAACACATACTCTCAACTCTTAAGACAGTAAGAGGCTCTTTCAGGTCAATTCTCCTAACTCCCACCCTTTCAATGAGTCAACAAGAGGCTCTTCTTAGACTTCTTGCCTACCTCCTTGAAATGATGGGGGCAGGAGGAATTTCTTGCCACACTGGAGCTGATAATCAAAATGGTTCTCAATGATCTCATGTACTCCTTTGCCCCTTGGGCCTCTTGCTGACATAGAGAGTGAGAGAAGAATTGACCTGGCTGGGGTGTTAGATCTATTGCTGACTAAGGGGGAATATTGTTATTTGAAATGTTAATGCTTTTTATTAAAATGAACATAAAAATTACTGATGATGCTTGTGTTAAATTAGGATCAATTTTCAAAGAGTTTAGGATCCTAACTTTTGGAGTTAGGCACCTAAATTGGATCTTCTGAAAATTTACTAGGTCTGAGTACCTAAATTTAAGCTTCTAGTTTTACTAGGCTCCTAAATTTAGGTGCCTAAAAATGGACAGCCACAAAGGTAGAGTTGGGCAGGAAAACAAATCCCGGTATTCATCATTCCGTTATAATTATAGTGGAATGATGAGTTGTGAAAAAAAAGTGGCAGGGGGGTGATACTGAGCCAGTGGCCACACCATGATGGTGAATTTTTGCCCACTGTGGTTGCAACTGCGCTGCAAACTATTGCCCCCATAGTGCCACATTAAAAGGTGTTGTTATTTCCGGCACTATTGCCGGCGATAAGTGTAACACATTATCACCTGCAGCAGTACAAGCATCAAAATGTTAAATGCCCCAAACCCCACCCTAACCCATCCCTTTCCCTCATTTAAATCTTAACGTCATGATGCAATAACTCCCTAACACACATGATATGTTAATACTGGTTGCGGGCTACTCGCGGTTCCCAGTCTCTTTTAGTCAAGTCTGGTCCCCGGTCTCAGCGCTTTTTTGAGAGGAAGGGGGTGGCACAGTGTTTCGGGTCGCAGCGGATGTTGCTCCTTCAAGGCAGGTGGCGTGGCTCGAGCTGTTGCCAACGCTCACTCCGGGAAGGAAGCGCTGGTGGGTGTTAGCAGTGTCTCGGGCCGGCAGGCCGAGGCGGATCGGTTTGCTTGCAGACTTTTTTACTGGACGCATCTGCGAGCAGCAGATGACGATGTCATCATGTTCCAGATGAAGTCATCACGTGGGGGTTGGGTAAGGCTGTTGTCAGCATCTCTGGTTGCTTTGGCAACGAGTCTGCTTAGAATAAGCAACATTATTTTTTATTTTTGTTCTGCTGTGTTTTTTTCCCTTCAGTTTCATTGCCTGTGGTCTCAGAAAGCATGTATTTCTCTGGACTGTATTTTGGCTGAGTTTTAAAAGAATAAAGTTCAATCATCTATGTTACATCTGGAGTCATAGCTACCTCAGTGATTTATGCCTTAACCGTCTGCCTGGATCATCTGACTAGGATTAACCTATATCACCAATCTTGACTTAGATCTTTCCTGGTCTCTTTTCTGCTAAAAGACTTTCTGGTAAGTCCTACTGGCTCTGGTACCCAAAGATTCAGTCTGCGGGAACGTGGGCTAGTAAGGTGAAGTTCCTGTCTAAGCTATTAGTTTGTCCACATTCCAGCTGAAGGTTAATTCTAAGGGATATCCTTTAGTAGTTTCAATCTACCTTCAACCTTCAACCGGCTCAAGTGTCCACATAGATTAACAGATTTCCAAAGCCATGGACCCAGTGGATCTCTCTGGACTTCAGGCTATTCCAGGCTTGTCTCAGCGCCTGCAGCAACAGCAGCATTGTTTGGATATATTAT